>NW_027436278.1:0-15877 GCF_964199755.1 Larus michahellis
ATTCACCAAACACCCCCCAAATTACCCATCAATCCCCCCCAAAAGGCAACGTTTTACCTCAAACTCCCCATCAAACCCCCCAAAAGGCAACATTTTACCTCAAATTCACCAAACCCCCCCAAATTCCCCATCAAACCCCCCAAAAGGCAACGTTTTACCTCAAACTCCCCATCAAACCCCCCCAAAAGGCAACGTTTTACCTCAAACTCCCCATCAAACCCCTCCAAAAGGCAACATTTTACCTCAAACTCCCCATCAAACCCCCCCAAAAGGCAACGTTTTACCTCAAATTCACCAAACCCCCCCAAATTCCCCATCAAACCCCCCCAAAAGGCAACGTTTTACCTCAAACTCCCCATCAAACCCCCCCAAAAGGCAACGTTTTACCTCAAACTCCCCATCAAACCCCCCAAAAGGCAACGTTTTACCTCAAACTTCCCATCAAACCCCCCCAAAAGGCAATATTTTACCTCAAGTTCACCAAACCCCCCCAAATTCCCATCAAACCCCCCAAAAGGCAACGTTTTACCTCAAACTCCCCATCAAACCCCTCCAAAAGGCAACGTTTTACCTCAAACTTCCCATCAAACCCCCCCAAAAGGCAATATTTTACCTCAAATTCACCAAACCCCCCCAAATTCCCCATCAAACCCCCCCAAAAGGCAACGTTTTACCTCAAATTCACCAAACCCCCCAAAACACCTTTTACCTCAAACTCCCCATCAAACCCCCCCAAAACGCCTTTTCTTATCTCAAACTCCCCATCAAACCCCCCCAAAAGACAACGTTTTACCTCAAACTCCCCATCAAACCCCCCCAAAAGGCAACGTTTTACCTCAAACTCCCCATCAAACCCCCCCAAAAGGCAATATTTTACCTCAAATTCACCAAACCCCCCCAAATTCCCCATCAAACCCCCCAAAAGGCAACGTTTTACCTCAAACTCCCCATCAAACCCCCCCAAAAGGCAACATTTTACCTCAAATTCACCAAACCCCCCCAAATTCCCCATCAAACCCCCGCAAAAGGCAACGTTTTACCTCAAACTCCCCATCAAACCCCCCCAAAAGGCAACGTTTTACCTCAAATTCACCAAACCCCCCCAAAACACCTTTTACCTCAAATTCCCCATCAAACCCCCCCAAAAGGCAACATTTTACCTCAAACTCCCCATCAAACCCCCCCAAAACGCCTTTTCTTACCTCAAATTCCCCATCAAACCCCCCCAAAAGGCAATGTTTTACCTCAAATTCCCCATCAAACCCCCCCAAAATGCCTTTTTTTCACCTCAAATCGCTCCTCCAGCTCCCCAAAATTGGGGTATTTTACCTCAGAGCCCCTCACAAACTACCCCAAAATGTAATACTTTACCTCAAATCCCCCCACACCCCCCCCCCAAATTCATGACTTTTTACCTCAAATCCCCCCTCAAACTCCCCAAAATTGGGGTATTTTACCTGAAGGCCCCTCACAAACCCCCCTAAAATCACGATTTTTTTACCTCAAATCTCCTCGAACTCCACAAAGTTGTGACTTTTTTGAAACTCAAATCCCCTCACAAACTCCCCCCAAACCGTGACTTTTTACCTCACGTCTCCCCTCAAACTCCCCCAAATGGGGATTTTCACCTCAAATCCCCTCACAAACTCCACAAAACCGTGCTTTTTCTAACTCAAATCCCCTCAAAACCTCCTCGAATTTGTGATTTCACCCCTCAAGTCTCCCCAAACACAGAATTTTAACTTCCAACTCCCCAAAACCTCAACTTTCACCCCAAATCCCCCCACGAACTCCCCGGAAACGGGACTTTTACCTCAAATCCCCTCACACCCCCCCCTCTGGAAAACGCCGTTTTTAACCTCAAATCCCCTCACAAACTCCCTCGAAATTCGACTTTTAGCTCAAATCCCCTTTAAAACCCCCCCAAACGGCATTTTTTAACTCAAATCGCCTCACAAACTCCCCCAAACCGCGATATTTAACACAAATCCCCTCATGAACTGCCCCAAAACGCGACTTTCGCCCCAAACCTCCTCACAAACTCCCCGAAAAAGGGCCTTTTACCTCAAATCCCCTCACAACCTCCGGAAAACGCGACTTTCACCTCAAATCCCCTCGCAACCCCCCTCAAACTCTCTCAAAACGCGATTTTCACCTCAAATCCCCCTCAAACTCCCCCCCAAACGTGATTTTTACCTCAAATCCCCTCACAACGCCCCTCAAACTCCCCCAAACCGGCATTTTTACCCCAAATCTCCTCACAAACTCCCGAAACCGCGATTTTTCCCTCAAATCCCCTCACAACCCCCCCTCAATCTCCCCCAAACCGGCATTTTTACCCCAAATCTCCTCACAAACTCCCGAAAACGCGATTTTTTACCCCAAATCCCCTCACAACCCCCCTCAATCTCCCCCAAACCGGCATTTTTACCCCAGATCTCCTCACAAACTCCCGAAACCGCGATTTTTTACCCCAAATCCCCTCACAACCCCCCTCAAACTCTCTCAAAACGCGATTTTCACCTCAAATCCCCCTCAAACTCCCCCCCAAACGTGATTTTTACCTCAAATCCCCTCACAACCCCCCTCAAACTCCCCCAAACCGGCATTTTTACCCCTAATCTCCTCACAAACTCCCGAAACCACGATTTTTTACCCCAAATCCCCTCACAACCCCCCTCAAACGCCCCCGAACCAGCATTTTTACCCCAGATCTCCTCACAAACTCCCGAAACCGCGATTTTTTACCCCAAATCCTCTCGCAACCCCCCTCAAACTCTCCCAAAACGCGATTTTCACCTCAAATCCTCCTCAAACTCCCCCCCAAACGTGATTTTTACCCCAAATCCCCCCACAACCCCCCCTCAAACTCCCCCAAACCGGCATTTTTACCCCAAATCCCCTCACGAAACCTCCTCACGCTCCCCCAAACCCCGTTTCCCCCCACATCCCCTCGCAAACTCCCCCCAAAGGCCATTTTCACCCCAAATCCTCTCACGAACTCCCTCCAAAACCGCGATTTGCGCCTCAAATCCCCTCACGGACCCCCCTCACGCTCCCCCAAATCCCCTCACAACCCCCTCCCCAAAACCCCCCATTTCCCCCCCCCGCGCCGTTTTTACCCCAAACCCGCCACTTTCACCTCAAACCCCCTCCTCTGCGGGGGTCTCATACACCCCCCCCCCCCCCCCAACAACACCCCCCTCGGCGCATGCGCCCGCCTCCCCCCGGCCGTTGGCGGGAAACCGTGAGGGAAGGGGGGGGGGGAGAGCGCGGCCGCCATGGCGCATGCGCCGCCATTAACCGCCTTCCCCCCCCCCTCCCCACACACACAACCACCATTTTCCCTTCCCTTCCCCTTCTCCTCCGCCCGCCCTCCCGCCGGTTACCCCTCGCAGCCGCTTGACCAGGGCGCTCTTCTGCCCGCTCTTGGCCAACCCCCGCTGCTCCAGGGCCGCCTTCAGGTCGGCGACGCGGAGCAGATGGAGCGGCCGCCCGTCCAGAGTCACCTCCTCCCCGTCCGCCATCTTGGTGTGGCGCCGATCGGGCCCCAGCGCCCGCCCCGCCCCGCCGGCGCTTCGGCAACTTCCGGAAACTCTTCGGCTACTTCCGGAGGGGGCGATCGGCAACTTCCGCCGCCCTTCGGCGCTCTCCGCCCCCCCTTCGCCTCTTTTCGGCTGTTTCCGCCTCCCCTCGGCTGTTTCCGCCCCTTCTTCGCCTCTTCCCGTCACTTTTCGGCTATTTCCGCCTCCCCCTCGGGTGTTTCCGCCTCCCTTCGCCTCTCTCCACCCCTCCTTCGGTTGCTTCCGGTCTTTCCGTGACTCTTCGGATCTTTCCGCCTCCCCCTCGGCTCTTTCCGCCTCTCTTTCGGTTATTTCCGCCCAGTTTCGGCTCCTTCCGCCCCCCCCCCCCGACCCGGAAGCAGCCCCGGCTCTTCCCGGAGAAGGCCGCGGACCGCGGTGAGAACCGCTGGGGGGGGGTGTGGGGGGGTGTGTGTGTGTGTGTTATGTCGGACCCAACCCCCCCCCGAAATGGGTTTATTGACCCAAAACCCCCCCAAACAGGGGCTGGGTTTCGCGCAGGTCCCCCCCCCGCCCCCCCCCCCCCCAGGAACGGGCTGGGTCACGTGGGATTTCCGTGTTTATTTCCGTAAAAACCCCCCCAAAAACGCGTCTTTTGGCAGCCCCCGAACCCGCCTCCACTGACGCCGAACCGGCCCCGCCCCCCGGTGACGTCACGCCTAAAAAAAAAAGAAAGGGGGTGGGGGAGGGGCGTGTCCCCCCACCCCCACCCCAAAAAGGGGGACCCCGGAGTCCAGGCGCTGGGGGGGGGGGGGGGGGTGTCGGGTGTCTCCGGGCCCCACGGATCTGTGGGGAGAGAGGAGGGGGGTCAGGGGACGTGGGGCGGGATGGGGGCTATGGGGCAGAGCTATGGGGCGGGATGGCGGCTATGGGGCGGGATGGGGGGGCTGTGGGGCAGAGCTACAGGGCGGGATGGGGGCTATGGGGCAGGATGGGGGCTATGGGGCAGAGCTATGGGGCGGGATGGCAGCTATGGGGCGGGATGGCGGGCTGTGGGGCAGAGCTACAGGGCGGGATGGCGGCTATGGGGCAGGATGGGGGCTATGGGGCAGAGCTATGGGGCGGGATGGGGGCTATGGGGCGGGATGGAGGGCTGTGGGGCAGAGCTACAGGGCGGGATGGGGGCTATGGGGCAGGATGGGGGCTATGGGGCAGAGCTATGGGGCGGGATGGGGGGCTGTGGGGCAGAGCTACAGGGCGGGATGGGGGCTATGGGGCAGGATGGTGGGCTGTGGGGCACAGCTACGGGGCGGGATGGGGGGCTGTGGGGCAGAGCTATGGGGCGGGATGGGGGCTATAGGGCAGGATGGGGGGCCGTGGGGCAGGCCAAGTGGGATGTGGGGAAGGTTGGGGGCTGTGGGGCAGGTTGGGGGCTGTGGGGCAGTCTATGCAGCGGGAATGGGGGCCACAGGGCAAGATGTGGGGCAGGACAGAGCTATGGGGCAGGACAGAGCTATGGGGTGGAGCTATGGGTCAGGATGGGGGGCTATGGGGTGGGATGTGGCTCTATAGGGCAAGATTCGGATCTATGGGGTGGGATGTAGGTCAGGCTATGGGGCGGGATGTGGGGCAGGCTCTTACCTTGGGGCGGGGGAGGTGCCGCGGTGGGCGGGGCCATGCGGTGGGGGGCGGGGCTCCCGCGGGAGCCCCGCCCCCCACCCCCCTTCAGTGGGGCAGAGGCGCTGTGGGGCAGCCCCACGGCAAGGGCTGGGCTTAAGGCACGCTTGGGGGGCAGCGCTATGGGGCAGGGGTAAGGCACCGTGTGGGGCTGCCCCACGGGGCTCAGGTGTGGGGCAGGGAGGGGCACGTGCGAGCGCCGTGGGGCTGGGGGGGGGGGGTGGAGGGGGGGGTGTGGGGCTCAGTTGTGGGGCTGGGAGGTGAGGGGCTGCTGCTGGTCGCCGTGGGGCGCGGAGGCGTCGCTGTGGGGGTAGACCACCAGGCACAGGCACTGCCCGAAGCGCGTCAGGGCCGCTGTGGGGAGGGGGGGGGCCCTGTGACCCACGGCTGCCCCACAGCGCCCCCGAAGTACCCCCCCCCCCAAGACCCCCAAAGTGCCCCCCAAAACCGCAGCCCCGCCCAAAAATGGCACCAGTCACGGTGGCCCCGCCCCCCCCGTGTCCCCTCTGCCCCACATCTCCCCAGAGCGCCCCACATCACCCCTCAATGGCCCCCAAACCCCCTCAAACTGCCCCCCAACCCCCCCAAAACTGCCCCCCAACCCCCGCCATGGCCCCACTCCCAGTACCCCACCGCCCCCCAAGTGCCCCCCTGCCCCACATCTCCCCACATGACCCCGTCAGGCACCCTCCCGCCGCCCCCAAACCGCCCCCAAACCCCCCAGAAGTGACCTCCGAGACCCCCAAACCCCCCTCCGACACCCCCCCGCTGCCCCCTAAGTGTCCCCCCCGCCCCACATCTCCTCCCCCCTGCCCCCATCTCCCCACAGCACCCCCAAATGGGACCCCCTCAACCACCCCCCCCCTCCAAACACCCCAGAACCGCCCCCAAAATTGCTCCCAAACCCCGCCCCCCCGTCCCGCCCCACGTCTCCCCGGCTCTGACCCACGGCGCGGCGCAGGGCGGGGGGCCGGGCGCCCCCCCGCAGGACCAGCAGGTAGAGGGGGGCGCCGGTGGCGGTGATGGCCAACCCGATGCCGCAGACCAGGGGTTCCGACCAGAGGGCGGCCACCAGCATGGCCGCCCACAGCAGCAGGTACAGGCCCGGCACCACCAGCGGCACCTGGGCGGGGCAGGGGGGGGGGGGGACACACCCGCTGAGGGCCACGCCCAAAGGGAGGGGGGAGGGAGGGGGGAGCTGGGGTGACACGGGGTTTGAGGGGGGGGGGGTGTCTCACCCGGATGGGCCGCGGCAGGCGGGGCTGGCGCCAGCGCAGCACCAGGAGCCCGGCCACGGTGACGCCGTACCAGAGGTGGTTGACGAAACCCACGTAATTAATGAGGGTGTAAATGTCCCCCGTCACCAGCATCAGCAGCGTCGACACGCACTGGAATGAATGAATGAATGAATGAATGAATGGGGAGGGGCGGGGCTTAGGATGAGGCCACGCCCCCCCACCTCTCAGGCCCCGCCCCCGCCCCGCCCCCACTCACGGTGAGCAGCAGGGCGGGCACCGGGGTGCGTCGCTCCAGGTGGATCATGGCCAGCAGCGCCGGCAGGTGCCCCTCGCGCGCCCCCGCGTAGAACAGCCTGCGGGCGGGGCCCTGACGTCAGCGGGGGGGGAGGGGAGGGGGGGCGGGGAGAGGGAAAGGGGGTGACGCACCCGCACCCCCCCAAAAACAGGGATGAATGGGAGGGGGCGGGGCTTAAGGGAGGGGCGGGGTTTAGTGGGGCAGGTTGGAAGGGGGCGGGGCTTAAGGAAAGGGGAGGGGCCTCGGGGGTGGGGGCGGGGCTTAAGGGGACTTGGGAAGGGGGCGTGGCTTAAGGAAAGGGCCCGGGGGGCGTGGCTTAAGGAAAGGGGCGTGGCTTAAGGAAAGGGCCTGGGGGAGGGGGCGTGGCTTAAGGAAAGGGGCTGGTGAGTGGGTGTGCCTTGCAGAAAGGGGCGTGGCTTAAGGAAAGGGGGCCTCAGGGGAGGGGCGTGGCTTAAGGAAAGGGGGCGTGGCTTAAGGAAAGGGGGCGTGGCTTAAGGAAAGGAGAGGGAGCTCTGGGGAGGGGGTGTGGCTTAAGGAACAGGGAGGGGCCTCGGGGGTGGGGGCGTGGCTTAAGGGGACTTGGGAAGGGGGCGTGGCTTAAGGAAAGGGCCTCAGGGGAGGGGGCGTGGCTTAAGGAAAGGGGCGTGGCTTAAGGAAAGGGGCGTGGCTTAAGGAAAGGGGCGTGGCTTAAGGAAAGGGGCTTCGGGGAGGGGGCGTGGCTTAAGGAAAGGGGGTGTGGCTTAAGGAAAGGGCCTGGGGAGGGGGCGTGGCTTAAGGAAAGGGGGCGTGGCTTAAGGAAAGGGGAGGGACCTCTGGGAAGGGGGCGTGGCTTAAGGAAAGGGCCTCGGGGGGCGTGGCTTAAGGAAAGGGGGCGTGGCTTAAGGAAAGGGCCTGGGGAGGGAGCATTACTCAAGGAAAGGGGGCGTGGCTTAAGGAAAGGGCCTGGGGAGGGAGCATTACTCAAGGAAAGGGGGCGTGGCTTAAAGGGGAGGGGCCTCGGGGAGGGGGCGTGGCTTAAGGGGACTCGGGGAGGGGGCGTGGCTTAAGGGGACTCGGGGAGGGGGCATGGCTTAAGGAATGGGCGGGGCTTAATGGCGGGGCGGGGGCTTGTTCTCCTGGGTGGGGGCGTGGCCAGCTCCTCCCCGTGGGCGGGGCTCCCCCAAAGGGGGCGGGGCGTGGCCGCAGCCCTCCCCAGCTCCTTAAAGGGGCAGCTCCTTCAAAGTTGCCCTGTGATGTCACACGGAGGCGTGGCGCTGTGACGTCACTGGCCGGGGCGGGGGGGGGGGGGGGGGGGGGGCGGACACGACACGTCGCGCACTCACCGGGAGCAGGTGAAGAGGGAGCCGTTGACGCCGCCGAAGGTGGAGAGGGCGACAGCCAGGGGCATCACCCAGGCCATGACGCCCAGCACCTTCTCCCCGAAGGTCTGGGGGGGGGGGGGCGGGGTTAAGGGCTGGGCGTGGCCACGGCGGGGGGAGGGGGAGGGGAGGGGGGGGGGGCGTTGCCTCACCACGGCCACGGCGTTGGAGGCCAGCAGCTCCTCGGGGGACATGGCGGTGACGTAAGCCACGTTGGCCATGACGTAGAGGATGGTGACGAGGGGGATGGAGATGACGATGGCCCGCGGCAGGTTCCTGAGGGGGAAGGGGGGGGGGGGGGGGGGGTGACACACCGGCACAAAAAGGGCCCCCCCCACCCCCCAAAAACCACCACCCCCCCCCCCCCCAAAAACCACCCACCGGGAGGGGTCAACCAGCTCCTCGGTGACGTAGTTGAGGAAGTTCCAGCCGCCGTAGGCGAAGGAGCCCTGGAGAAAGGCCATTGCCACCCCCCCCGCCGTGGGGGGCTCCCAGAAGGAGAAGGCCTGGGGGGGGGCCAGCCAGTAGTGCTCACCTGGGGGGGGAGGGGGGGGGGGCGCGGGGGGGTCAGTGGGGGGGGGGGACCTGGGGGGGTTTGGAGGGGATGCAAAAGGGTAATTAGAGGGGGGCTGGGCGCAATTAAAGGGGCTGTGGGGGGGGGGGTGAGGGTAATTAGGGGGGCCCTAGAGGTAATTAGAGGGGATGGGGGAGGGCTAGGGGCAGTTGGGGGGCTGGGGGGGGGCTTACAGGCAATTAGAGGGGGCCTGCAGGTAATTAAGGGGGTCCTGGCAGTAATTAGAGGGGGTTTGGAGGGGCTGGGGGGTAATTGAGGGGGTCCTAGGGGCAATTAGAGGGGACGGGGGGGGGGGGGGGGGGGGGCTGGGGGTAATTAGAGAGGATGGGGGGGCTCTCTGGGTAATTAGAGGGGATGTGGGGGGGGGCTGGGGGCAATTAGAGGGGATGGGGGGAGGGGCCCTAAGGGCAATTAGGGGGGACATGGGGGGGGCCCTAGGGGCAATTAGGGGGGACATGGGGGGGGCTGAGGGTAATTAGAGGGGATGGGGGGGCCCTAGGGGCAATTAGAGGGGACGTGGGGGGCCTGGGGGCAATTAGAGGGGACATAGGGGGGCGCTAGGGGCAATTAGAGGGGACATGGGGGGGCCCTAGGGGCAATTAGGGGGGACGGGGGGGGCCCTAGGGGCAATTAGGGGGACATGGGGGGGGCTGGGGGCAATTAGAGAGGATGGGGGCCCTGGGGGCAATTAGAGGGGACATGGGGGGGGCCCTAGAGCTAATTAGAAGGGATGGGGATGGGGTGGGGGCTGGGGGCAATTAGAGGGGACGGGGGGGGGGGGGGGGGCTGGGGGCAATTAGAGGGACGGGGGGGGGGGGGGCTGGGGGCAATTAGAGGGGACGGGGGGGGGCTGGGGGCAATTAGAGGGGACGGGGGGGCTGGGGGCAATTAGAGGGGACGGGGGGGGCTGGGGGCAATTAGAGGGGACATGGCGGGGGGCTGGGGGCAATTAGAGGGGACATGGCGGGGGCTGGGGGCAATTAGAGGGGACATGGCGGGGGCTGGGGGCAATTAGAGGGGACATGGCGGGGCGGGGGCTGGGGGCAATTAGAGGGGACATGGCGGGGGCTGGGGGCAATTACAGGTGGCCCAGGGGCAATTAGAGGGGATGTGGGGGGGGGGCGGGTCTTAGGGCTAATTAAAGGGGCCCTAGGAGTAATTAAAAAAGGGGGGGGGGGGGGCTAGGGGTAATTAGAGGGGGCCCAGGGGCTCCCAGAGCCCACGGGGGGTGGGGTGGGGGTGGGTGGGGAGGGGGTGTGTCCGTGTCCCCCGTCCCCCCCCAGCTGACCTTTGCCGATGAGGACGATGCCGGTGAGGATGATGAGGGCCAGGGCCAGCAGCTTGCCGGCGGTGAAGGCGTCCTGCACCCGGGTGGCCCAGCGCACGCTGGTGCAGTTCACCCACGTCAGCAGCACTTGGGGGGGGGGGGGCCAGAAAAAGAGAGGGGGGGGGGGTCACAACCCTGGCACCCCGCTTCACCCCCCCCCCCCCCCCCCAGGTCCCCTTTTAGGGGCAGTTTTGGGGGGGGGGGGGGCATCCCCTGCGTCCCCTTTTGGAGGGGGTTTGGGGGGCCGGGGACCCACGGACCCCCCCCCTCCGTTTTTGGGGTGCGTGTCCCCCCCCCCGTCAACTCACGCAGGCAGGCGGCCGCCAGCAGGCGCAGGGGGGGCTCCGGGGGGCGCAGGAGGGGTAGAGGGGCTGCAGGACGTAGTTGGCGAAGGTGAGGGCGATGACGGCCTGGTTGGTGGGGTAAATCACCAGCACCGAGATCCACAGCCGCAGGAACCTGCCGGGGGGCAGCCCCATAGCTCTGAGCCCTGCCCCACACATCCCCGCCCTGCCCCACACATCCCCTTCCCCCCCCCCCCCCCCAGATCAACCCCGGAGACGGCGGGTGACCCGGGTTGGATGGTCACCAGCTCGGCGTAGCCAACCCCTGTCCCCTCTCTGCCCCATAGATCCCACCCCGTAGGTCCCTGCCCCACAGATTCTGCCCCATAGATCCCCACCCGGCCCCATAGATCTCCTCCCTGCCCCATAGATCCCCTCTCTGCCCCACAGATCAACCCTGGAGACTGGGGGTGACCGGGGTTGGACGGTCACCAGCTCGGCATAGCCTGCCACTGTCACCTCTCTGCCCCATAGATCCCACCCCAATGGTCCCCGCCCCATAGATTCTGCCCCATAGATCCCCACACAGCCCCATAGATCAACCCCGGAGACGGGGGGTGACCCAGGTTGGACGGTCACCCAGCTCGTCATAGCCTGCCGCTGTCACCTCTCTGCCCCATAGATCCCACCCCCGAATGTCCCCACCCCATAGATCCCCTCCCTGCCCCATAGATCCCCACTTCACCCCATAGATCAACCCCGGAGACGGGGGGTGACCCGGGTTGGACGGTCACCAGCTCGGCATAGCCTGCCGCTGTCACCTCTCTGCCCATAGATCCCACCCCGAATGTCCCCGCCCCATAGATCCCCTCCCTGCCCCATAGATCCCCACTTCACCCCATAGATCAACCCCGGAGATGGGGGTGACCCAGGTTGGACGGTCACCAGCTCGGCATAGCCTGCCACTGTCACCTCTCTGCCCCATAGATCCCACCCCGAATGTCCCCACCCCATAGATCCCCTCCCTGCCCCATAGATCCCCACGCAGCCCCATAGATCAACCCCGGAGATGGGGGGTGACCCAGGTTGGACGGTCACCAGCTCAGCATAGCCTGCCGCTGTCACCTCTCTGCCCCATAGATCCCACCCCGAAGGTCCCCGCCCCATAGATTCTGCCCCATAGATCCCCACTTCACCCCATAGATCAACCCCGGAGATGGGGGGTGACCCAGGTTGGACGGTCACCAGCTCAGCATAGCCTGCCGCTGTCACCTCTCTGCCCCATAGATCCCACCCCGAAGGTCCCCGCCCCATAGATTCTGCCCCATAGATCCCCACGCAGCCCCATAGATCAACCCCGGAGATGGGGGGTGACCCAGGTTGGACGGTCACCAGCTTGGCATAGCCTGCCACTGTCACCTCTCTGCCCCATAGATCCCACCCCGAAGGTCCCCGCCCCATAGATTCTGCCCCATAGATCCCCACTTCACCCCATAGATCAACCCCGGAGACGGGGGGTGACCCGGGTTGGACGGTCACCAGCTCGGCATAGCCTGCCGCTGTCACCTCTCTGCCCCATAGATCCCACCCCGAATGTCCCTGCCCCATAGATCCCCTCCCTGCCCCATAGATCCACCCCAGAGACGGGGGGTGACCCGGGTTGGACAGCCACCAGCTCAGCATAGCCAACCCCTGTCCCCTCTCTGCCCCATAGATCCCACCCTGCCCCCCAGCCCCATAGATCCCACCCCGCAGCTCCCAGCCCCATAGCTCCTAGCCCCACAGACACCCCCCCCCCAGCCCCACAGATCACCCCACAGCTCCCCCTGAAGACACGGGTGACCCGGGTTGGACGGCCGCCACCTCGGCGTAGCCGAGCCCCGGCCCCTCCCTGCCCCCCGGCCCCCAGCCCCCCCGGCCCCCAGCCCCACGGCGCTCACCCTGTCAGCCCCCCGAAGATGTGGGTGACGTAGGCGTAGTCCCCCCCGGCGTAGGGCAGGGCCACCCCCAGCTCGGCGTAGCACAGGGCCCCCAGCCCGGTGGCCGCCCCGGTGGCCGCCCAGACCACCAGGGCCAGCCCCACGCTGCCCGCCCGGCCCAGCACCCCCTTGGGCGACACGAAGATCCCCGACCCGATGATGTTGCCTGCGCGGGATGACGTCATCGCGTCAGTGATGTCATCGGTGACGCCGGGGGGGGGGGGGGGGCAGGGCCTGGAGCAGGACCCCCCCCCCCCCCAGCACCCCTTTGGGTGACACAAAGATCCCCCCGACCCCGCGGTGTCCCCTGTCGACAGCGACGCCGTCATCGTCACGGTGACATCACCGCGCCCGTGACATCACACCGGTGACGTCACAGTGAGGGGGCGGGGCCTGGAGGAGGTGTGTTGTCCTGTCCCCCCCCCAAAACCCTGTCCCTCTCCCCCAGCGCCCCCTTGGGCAACAGGGAGACCCCCGCCCCCACGCCCTTCCCTGGCGGAGGGGACAACGATGACGGCGTCGTGCCCGTGACGTCACCGGTGATGTCACAACGAAGGGGGGGGGCGGGGCCAGGGGGAGGGCCCACCCCTCACCGCCACCCCCCCACCACCCCCTCCCCGGGGTGTGGGGCGGACTCTGACCCGTCCCCGACCCTGTCCCTTGTCCCCAACCCCGTCCCGTCACCCCCCCGTCCCTCGTGTCCCCCCGAGTGACCCCGGGGGGGGGCATTCCAAAAGATTTAGGGGCAACTGGGGGGGGCATTAGGGGACTTGGGGGGGGGGGGGGGGTTGGGGGCATTTACAGGCATCCACGGGGGACCTGGGAGGAATTTGGGGCGATTTAGGGGCATTTCGGGGGCAGTCGGGGAAATTTGGGAGCAAACCGGGGGGGGTTGGGGGGGCAACTGGGGAGAGGCGGGGGGGGGGGATTTTCGGGGGATTTGGGGGCACTTGGGGCCATTTGCAGGCACTTTAGGGAGATTGGGGGGGGGGGGGGGGCAATTTGGCGTGAACTGGGGGGCCTGGGGGCGATTTTTAGGGCACGTGGGGGGGAGTTTGGGCCGGGGGGGGGGGGGCTGGGGACACCCGCCGGCGTCTGAGGGGGGCAATTTGCTGCAGTTGGGGGGATTAAGGGGGCAATTTGGGGGGATTTAGGGGCACTTGGGGGGCATTTCCAGGCGTTTTGGGGGGGGGGGGAGGGGAGGGGGGTAATTTGCTGGGGTTGGGGGGGGGGGAGGTGGGTTTTGGGGGAAAGCGGGCGGTTTGGGGACTCACCCACGATGATGCCGCAGGCGCTGAGCAGCCCGATCTCCTTCTTCAAGGCCACGCCGCCATCGTCCCCCCCCTTTCCTCCTCCTCCTCCTCCATCTTCCTCCTGGGGGGGCTGCCCTTTCTCCCCCCCCGCTGCCGGGCCTCCTCCGCCGCCATCTTCCTCTTGATTTTGGGGGGGTCCGGGGGCTTTTCGGGGCGGCGCGAGGGGTGAGTCTCCTCCCCCGGGCCGAGGGGGGGCTCCTTGGGGTTTCGGGGGGCTGAGAAACAGAGAAAGTGGGGGGGGGGGGGGGAACACAACACGTTTTAGTGTCTGAAGGTGGTGGCGGGGGGGGGGTTCCCCCAAAATACCTGGTGGGCGAGCGCTTCAGGTGGCTTCTGGTCCCCCCCTTTCTCCTTGCCGGCGACCTTCGGTCTCCCCGCGCCGGCCCCGGGGGCTGATAACGGGGAACGGACTTTCCCCCCCCGCCCCAGGGGGAAGGAGGAGGAGGAGGAGGAAGGAGGGAAGGAGGAAAGGGGAGGGGGGGGGGGGGGGGGGAAAGGCACGTGGGGAGCACCCCCCCCACCCCCCTTCAAATGGCTGGATGGGTCCCCCCCCGAGAGGCACCGGGGCCCCAGAGCCCCCCTCGGGGACCCCCCGATTCCCTCGCATCCCCCCCACGGCCCCCCTGTTTCCTCCCTGGTTTACATCCATTTCCTCCCCAGCCCCCCCGTTTCCCCCCCCGCCCCTCATCTCCCCTCAGGTCCCCCCCATTTCACCCCCCCCAGCCCCCATTTCCCCTCAGGGCCCCCCCATTTCCCCCATATGCCCCTTCACGCACCCGCATTTCCCCTCACATCCCCCCCCCCGCCCCCATTTCCCTTATTTCCCCCTACGCCCCCCCCGTAACCCCCCCCTCCAGCCCCCCGTTATCCTCATTTCCCCCGTTTCCCCTCACACCCCCCCTCGAGGCCCAGTTCCCCTCCATTATCCCCCGGTCCCCCCCCAATTCCCCCTATACCCCTCAAAACCCCCCCCAATTCCCCCCGTAACCTCTCAAAACCCCCCATTTCCCCCCATAACCCCTCAAAAAAACCCATTTCCCCCATAACCCCTCAAACCCCCCATTTCCCCCCATAATCCCTCAAAAAAAAAAACCCCATTTTCCCCATAACCCTTCAAAAGCCCCCATTTCCCCCGTAACCTCTCAAAAAAAAACCCCATTTCGCTCCGTAACCCCTCAAAAAAAGACCCATTTCCCCCCATAACCCCTCAAACCCCCCCATTTCCCCCCATAACCCCTCAAACCCCCCCATTTCCCCCCCATAACCCCTCAAACCCCCCCATTTCCCCCATAACCCCTGAAAAAAAACCCATTTCCCCCATAACCCCTGAAAAAAAAAACCCATTTCCCCCCATAACCCCTGAAAAAAAACCCATTTCCCCCCATAACCCTCAAACCACCCCATTTCCCCCCATAACCCCTCAAACCCCCCCATTTCCCCCCATAACCCCTCAAATCCCCATTTCCCCCCATAACCCCTCAAACCCCCCATTTCCCTCCCATAACCCCTCAAATCCCCCATTTCCCCCCATAACCCCTCAAACCCCCCCATTTCCCTCCCATAACCCCTCAAACCCCCCCATTTCCCCCATAACCCCTCAAACCCCCCCATTTCCCCCATAACCCCTCAAAAACCCCCATTTCCCCCCTATAACCCTCAAACTCCCCCATTTCCCCCCATAACCCCGCAAAAAAAAAACATTTCCCCCCATAACCCCGCAAAAAAAAACCCATTTCCCCCCATAACCCTTCAAAAGCCCCCCATTTCCCCCCATAACCCCTCAAAAAAACCCCCCATTTTCCCCCATAACCCCCTCAAAAAACCCTCCATTTCCCCCATAACCCCTCATACCCCCCATAACCCCTCAAACCCCCCATTTCCCTCCTATAACCCCTCAAACCCCCCATTTCCCCCATAACCCCTCAAAAAAAACCCCCATTTCCCCCCATAACACCTCAAAAAAAAAAACCATTTCCCCCATATAACCCCCCAAAGCCCCCCATTTCCCCCGTAACCCTCAAACCCCCCCATTTCCCCCCATAACCCCTCAAAAAAAACCCCATTTCCCCATATAACCCCCCAAAAGCCCCCCATTTCCCCCATAACCCCTCAAAAACCCCCCATTTCCCCCTATAACCCCTCAAACTCCCCCATTTCCCCCCATAACCCCCCAAAAAAAAAAACATTTCCCCCATAACTCTTCAAAAGCCCCCCCTTTCCCCCCATAACCCTTGAAAACCCCCCATTTTCCCCCATAAACCCTTCAAAAGCCCCCCGTTTCCCCCATAACCTTCAAAAGCCCCCCATTTTC